>NW_027649812.1:0-5000 GCF_965287045.1 Carcharhinus amblyrhynchos
CCTGTGTCTCTCTCTCGGTCCCTGTGTCTCTCTCTCGGTCCCTGTGTCTCACTCGGTCCCTGTGTCACTCTCTCGGTCCCTGTGTCTCTCTCTCGGTCCCTGTGTCTCACTCGCTCCCTGTCTCTCTCTCGGTCCCTGTGCCTCTCTCTCGGTCCCTGTGTCTCTCACTCGGTCCCTGTGTCTCACTCGGTCCCTGTGTCTCTCTCGGTCCCTGTGTCTCACTCGGTCCCTGTGTCTCTCTCTCGGTCCCTGTGTCTCTCTCGGTCCCTGTGTCTCTCACGCTCCCTGTGTCTCACTCGGTCCCTGTGTCTCACTGGGTCCCTGTGTCTCACTCGGTCCCTGTCTCTCTCACGGTCCCTGCGTCTCTCTCTCGGTCCCTGTGTCTCACTCGGTCCCTGTGTCTCTCTCTCGGTCCCTGTGTCTCTCTCTCGGTCCCTGTGTCTCACTCGGTCCCTGTCTCTCTCTCGGTCCCTGTGTCTCACTCGGCCCCTGTCTCTCTCTCTCGGTCCCTGTGTCTCTCTCGGTCCCTGTCTCACTCGGTCCCTGTGTCTCACTCGGTCCCTGTCTCTCTCGGTCCCTGTGTCTCACTCGGTCCCTGTGTCTCTCTCTCGGTCCCTGTGTCTCACTCGGTCCCTGTGTCTCTCTCGGTCCCTGTGTCTCTCTCGGTCCATGTGTCTCTCACTCAGTCCCTTTGTCTCTCGCGGCTCCTGTCTCTACTTCCTGTGTCTCTCTCGGTCACTGTGTCTCTCTCGGTCCCTGTGTGTCTCTCGGTTCCTGTGTCTCACTGGGTCCCTGTGTCTCACTCGGTCTGAGTCTCTCACTCGGTCCCTGTCTCTCTCTCGGTCCCTGTGTCTCTCACTCGGTTCCTGTGTCTCACTCGGTCCCTGTGTCTCTTTCTCGCCTGTGTCTCTCTCGGTCCCTTTGTCTCTCTCGGTCCTTCTCTCTCTCGGTCCCTGTCTCTCTCTCGGTCGCTCTGTCTCTCTCTCGGATCCTTGTCTCTCTCGGTCCCTGTGTCTCTCTCGGTCCTGTGTCTCTCTCTCGGTCCCTCGTGTCTCTCTCGGTCCCTGTGTCTCTCTCGGTCCCTGAGTCTCTCTCTCGGTCCCTTTGTCTCTCTCGTTCCCTGTCTCTCACTCTCTTCCTGTGTCTCATCAATCGGTCCTTGTGTCTCTCTCGGTCCCTGTGACTCTCTCGGGCCCTGTGTCTCACTCGGTCCCTGTCTCCCTCTCGGTCCCTGTGTCTCACTCGGTCCCTGTGTCTCACTCGGTCCCTGTCTGTCTCTCGGTCCCTGTCTCTCTCTCGGTCCTGTGTCTCACTCTCCTGTGTCTCTCTCTCGGACCCTGTCTCTCTCTCGGTCCCTGTGTCTCACTCGGTCCCTGTGTCTCTCTCTCGGTCCCTGTGTCTCACTCGGTCCTGTGTCTCTCTCTCTCTCCTGTGTCTCTCTCTGTCCTGTCTCTCTCTCCCACTCTGTCTCTCACTCTGTCTCTGCCTCTCTCTCTCTCTCTTACTCTCTCTCTCACTGTCCTTCTCTCTCCCTCTCCCTCTGTCACTCTCTCGGTCTCTCTCTTTCTCCCCCTCTGTCTCTCGCTCTGTCTCTCACTTTCTCTCCCTATCTCTCTCACTCTGTCTCTCTCTCTCTGGCTCTCTCTTTCACTCTCCCTCTCTCTGTCTCTCTCTCTCTTTCTCGCTCACACTGTCTCTGTCTCTCTCTCTCTCTATGTCTTTGTCTCGCTGTCACTCTCTTTCTCTCCTTCCCTCTGTCTCTCCCTCTCTCTCTGTCTCTCTCTCTCTCTCTCGCTGTCTCTCTCTCTCACTTTGTCTCGCTCTCTTTCTCTCTCTCTCTCTGTCTCTCTCTCTGCCTCTGTCGGTCTTTCACTCTGTCTCTTTTTCTCTCTCACTCTCTCTCTCTGTCTCTCCCTTTCTCTCTACCTCTGCCTTCTTCTCTCTCAGTCTCTATCTCTCTCATTTTGTCTCTCTCTCTCTCCCTCTGTCTCTCTCTCACTCTCTCTCTCCCTCTGTCTCTCTCTCACTCTCTCTCTCCCTCTGTCTCTCTCTCTGCCTCTCTCTCTCCCTCACTTTGTCTCCCTCTTTATCTCTACCTCTGTCTCTCTCTCTTTGTCTCTCTCTCTCTCTCTCACTCTGTCTCTCTCTCTGTCCCTCTCTCTCTCTCTCACTCTCTCTCTGTCTCTCTCTCTGTCCCTCTCTCTCTCTCACTCTCTCTCTCGCTCTCTCACTCTTTGTCTCTGTTTCTCTCATTCTCTTTGTCTATCTCTCTCTTTCTCCCTCTGCCTCTCTGTCTGTCTCTCTCTTTCTCTCTCCGTCTGCCTTCCTCTCTCTCTGTATCACTGTCTACCTCTCTCTTTGTCTCTGTCTCTCTCTCCCTGTCTCCCTCTCTGTCTTTCTCTCTGTCCCTCTGTCTTTCTCGCTCTGTCTCTCGCTCTCTCTCCTTGTCACTGTGTCTCTCTCCCTCTGTCTCTCCCTCCCTCTCTCTCTCTCCCTCTGTCTCTCTCTCTCTCTCTGCCCCTGTCTCTCTCTATCTCTGTCTCTGTCTTTCTGTCTCTCTCCTTCTCTCTCTCTTCCTGTGCCTCTCTGTCTCTCTATCTGTCTCTCTCCTTCTCTATCCCTCTGTCTCTCTCTCTCTATCTCTGTCTCTCTCTGTCTCTCTCTCTTCCCCTCTGTCACTCTCGCTCTGTCTCTTTCTCTGTGTCTCTCTCTCTCTGTCACTCTGTTTCCCTCTCTCTCTCCCTCACTCTGTCTCTCCCTCTGTTAATCTCTCACTCTCTCAGACTCGCTCTGTCTCTCACTCTGCCTCTCACTCTGTCTCTGTCTCTCTCTCTCTCTCTCTCTCTCTCTCTCTCGCTCTGTCTCTCTCCCTGTCTCTCTGACTGTCTCTCTCTCTTTCTCCCTCTGTCTCTCGCTCTGTCTCTCACTCTATCTCTCTCACTCTCTGTCTCTCTCTCTCTCTCTCACTCTGTCCCTCTCTCTCCGTCTGTCTCTCTCTCGGTCTTTCTCTTTCTCTCTCCTGCTGTCTCACGCTCTGTCTCTCACTCTCTCTCTCACTCTCTGTCTCTATCGCTCTCTCTGTCTATCTCTCTCTGTGTCTCGCACTCGCTGTCCCTCTGTCTCTCACCTGTTCTCTCTCTCTCACTGTCTCTCTGTTTTTCTCTCTCTCTGTCTCTCACTCTCTCTGTCTCCCCATCTCTCTCTCAGTCTCTCTCTCTCTCTCAGTCTCTCTCCCTCTCTGCCTCTGACTCTTACTCTCTCTGTCTCTCTGTCTGTCTTTCTCCCTGTCTGTCTGTCAATCTCTCCCTATCTCTCTCTGTCTCAGTCTGTCTCTCTCTGTCACTCTTTCACCCTCAGTCTGTCTTTCTCTCTGTCTCTCTATCTCTGTCACCCTGTTTCTCGCTCTCTCCCTCTGTCTCTCTGTCTTCCTCACTCTTTCTCTGCCTCTCTTTCTGTCTGTCTCTTTCTCTCTCTCACTCTCTCAGTTTGTCTCACTGTCTGTCTTGCTCTCACTTTCTCTCTCTCTCTCTCACTCTCTCTCTGTCTCACTCTCTCTGACTCTCTCTGACTCTCTATCTCTCTTTGTCCCTCTCATTCTCATTCTGTATCACTCTCTCTCTCTCTCTGCCTCACTCTCTCTGCCTCACTCACTCTCTCTCTGTCTCTCTCACTCTCTGGCTCCCTCTCTCTCACTCTCTCTGTCACTCTGTCTCTCTCTTTCTCTCTCACTCTGTCTCCCTCTCTCTCACTCTCTGTCTCTCTCTCTCTCACTGTCTCTCTCATTCTCGCTCTCTCTCTCTCTCACTCTCTCTCTCTGTCTCAGTGTCACTCTGCTTCTCTCTCTTTCCGTCTGTCCCTCTCTCTCCCTCTGTCTCTGTCTCTCTCTCACTCTTTCTCTCTGTCTTTCTCTGTCTGTCTGTCTCTCTCTCTCCCTCTATCTCACTCTCTCTCTCTCCCTCTGCCTCTCTCTCTCTGTCTCTCTCTCTCTGTTCCTCTCTCTCTATCTCATTCCTCTCTGTCTCTGTCTCTCTCTCTCTCTGTCTCTGTCTCTCGCTCGGTCTGTCTCTGTCTCTCTGTCACTCTTTTTCACTCCTTGTATCTGTCTCTCTCTCTCTCTCTCTGTTTCTCTTCATTTGTCTCTCCTTGTCTCTCTCTCTCTCTGTCTCACTCTCTGCCTCTCTGCCTCACTCTCTCTCCCTCTGTCTCTCTCTCTCTGTCTCTCTCTCTGTCTCACTCTCACGCTCTATCTCACTCTTTCTCGCTCTGTCTCTCTCTCCTCTCATTCTCTGTCCCTCTCTCTCGCTCTGTCTGTCTCTATCTCCCTGTCACTCTCTCTGTCTCCTTGTCTCCCTCTCTCTTTGTCTCTCTCTCTCTCCATGTCTCTCTCTCTGTCTGTCTCTGTCTCACTCCATCTCTGTCTCTCTCTATCTCTCTCTCTGTCTCTCTCTTTTCCACTCTCTCTTTCTTTCCCTCTCTGTCTCTCTCTCTTTCTCTGTCCCTCTCTCCCACTTTGTCTCTCTCTCTCTGTCCCTCTCTCTCTCACTCTTTCTCTCTACCTCTGTCTCCCTCTCACTCTCTCTCTATGTCGCTCTCATTCTCTCTCTCTGTCGCTCTCTCCGTCTCTCTGTTTCTCTCTCCCTCTGCCTCTCTGCCATTCTCTCTCTTTCTCTCTCCTTCTCTCTTCATCTCTCTCTGTCTCTTTCTTTCTCTCTCTGACTCTCTCTCTTTCTCTCTCTGTCTCTCCCACTCTGTCTCGCTCTCCCTCTTTGTCCCTCTCTCTCTCACTTTCTCTCTCTACCTCTCACTCTTTCTCTCTCTTTCACTTTCTCTCTCTGTCTCTCTCTCCCTCTGCCTCTCTGTCATTATCTCTCTTTCTCTCTCACTCTCTCTTCATCTCTCTCTGTCTCACTGTCTCCCTCTCTCTCTGTCTCTCTCTCTGTCTCTCTCTCTCTCTCTCACTGTCCCTCTCTCTCTCTCCCTCTGTCACTCTCTCTGTCTCT
>NW_027649812.1:10000-25000 GCF_965287045.1 Carcharhinus amblyrhynchos
TCTCTATCTCTCTCTCTCTCTCTCTCTCTCTGCCTCGCTGTCTCCCTGTCTGTCTCTCTCTTTCTCTCTCCCTCTCTCTCTCTTTCTCTCTCTCTCTCTCACACTGTCTCTCTCGCTCTCTCCCTCCGTCTCTCTCTCTCTGTCTCTCTCTCTCTCCTCAGTCTGTCTTCGTCTCTGTCTCTCTCTCTCTCTGTCACTCTGTTTTTCTCTCTCTCTCCCTCTGTCTCTGTCTCTCTCTTTCTCTTGTCTCTCTCACTCTGTTTCTCTCTCTCCCTCTGTCCCTCTCTCTCTGTCTCTCTGTCTGTCACACTGTTTTTCTCTCTCTCAGTCTCTCTCAGTCTCTCTCTGTCTCTCACTCTGTCTCCCTGTCTCTCTCTGACTCTCTCTCTCTCACTCTCTCTTTCTGCCTCTGTCTCTCTCTCTCTCTCCTCTCTCTCTCTCACTCTTTCTCTCTCTCTCTGTCTCTCTATCTCTCTCTCTCTCCAACTCCCTCTGCCTCTCTGTCTGTCTCTCTTTTTCTCTCTCCCTCTGTATCCCTCTCTCTCTCAGCCTCTCTCTCTCTGTCTCTCTCACTCTGTCTCAGTCTCTGCCTCTCTCTGTCTCTCTCTCTCTCTGTCTCTGTCTCTCGCTCTGTCTCTTACTCTCTCTCTCACTCTCTGTCTCTATCTCTCCCTCTCTGTCGCTCACTCTGTATCTATCTCACTCTCTGTCTCTCCCTCTCTCTCACTCTTGCTGTCTCTCCCTCTCCTCTCTCTCTCACTCTCTGTCTCTCTCTATCTCACTCTGTCTGTCTCTCTCTGTCACTCACTCTCTCTCCTTGTCTCTGTCTCTCTCTCCCTCTGTCTCTCTCTCTCACTGTCTCTCTCTCTCTATCTCTGTCTCTCTCTCACTCTCTCTGTCTCTCTCTCTCACTCTCTGTCACTGTCTCTCTCTCACTCTGTCTCTGCCTCTCTCTCTCTGTTTCTTTCTCTCTCTCACTCTCTCTGTCTCTCTCTCACTCTCTGTCTGTCTCTCTCTCTCTGTCTCTCACTCTCTCTGTCTGTCTGTCTCTCTCACTCTCTCTGTCTCCCTATCTCTGACTCTGTCTCTCTCAGGCTCTCACTCTCTGTCTCTCTCTCTCTCTCTCACACAATCTGTCTGTCTCTGTCTCTGTCTCTCTCTCTCTATCTGTCACTCTCACTGTGTCAGTCTCTCTCTCAGTTTCTCACTCTGTCTCTCACTCTGTCTCTGTCTCTCTCTCTCACTCTGTCTCTCTCACTCTGTCTCTCTCTCTCTTCTCACTCTGTCTCTTTCACTCTGTCTCTCTCTGTCTATCTCTCTCTTTCTCTCTCGCTCTGTCTCTTACTCTCTCTCTCACTCTCTGACTCTATCTCTCTCTCTGTCACTCACTCTGTATCTCTCTCTCTGTCTCTCTCTCAGTCTCTCTCTCTTACTCTCTCTCCCTCTGTCTCTCTTTCTCTCTCCCTCTGTCAATTTGAATCTCTCTCTCCGTCTCTCTGTCTCTCTCTGTCTCACTCTGTCTCTCTCTCTGTCTCTCACTCTGTTCCTCTCACTCTGTCTCACTCTCTCTCTCTGTCTTTCTCTCTCTCTCTCACTCTGTCTCTCTCCCTCCCCCGCTCTGTCTCTGTCTCTCTTTCTCTGTCACTCTGTCTCTCTCTCTCTGTCTTTGTCTCTCTCTCTCAGTCTTTGTCTCTGTCTCTCTGTCTCTCTCTCTGCCTCTCTCTGTCTATCTCTCTCACTCTCTCTGTCTCACTGTCTCTCTCTCTCTCCCTCTGCTTCTCTGTCTGTCTCTCTTTCTCTCTGTCTCTCCCTCTCACTATCTCTGCTTCTCTGTCTCCCTCTTTCTCACTCCCTCTGTCTCCCTCTCTCTCTGACACTCTCTCTCTCTGTTTCTCTCTCTATCTCTGTCAGTCCCTCTGTCTCTATCTCCCTCTGTTACATAAGAACATAAGAACATAAGAAATAGGAGCAGGAGTAGGCCATCCAGCCCTTCGAGCCTGCCCCGCCATTCAATAAGATCATGGCTGATCTGTCGTGGCTCAGTTCCACTTTCCCGCCCTCTCCCCATAACCCTTAATCCCCTCTCTTATCAAAAACCCATCAACCCGCTTCTTAAAAATATTTAGCGAGGCAGCCTCCAGCACTTCAACGGGCAGAGAATTCCAGAGATTCACCACCCTTTGAGTGAAGAAGTTCCTCCTCAACTCCGTTCTAAACCGCCTCCCCTTTATCTTGAGGCTGTACCCCCTAGTCCTACTGTCTTTTTTGAGCGGGAAGAGTCTCTCCACCTCTATCCTATCCATCCCATTCATCATCTTATACGTCTCAATGAGATCTCCCCTCATTCTTCCAAACTCTAGCGAGTACAAGCCTAGTTTATTCAGCCTCTCCTCATAGCTCAACCCCCTCAACTCCGGTATCAGCCTAGTAAACCTCCTCTGCACTCCCTCCAGGGCCAAAATATCCTTGCGCAGGTGCGGCGCCCAAAACTGCACACAGTACTCCAGCTGCGGCCTCACCAATGCCCTATACAGCTGCAGCAAGACCTCCCTACTTTTATATTCAATCCCCCTCGCTATGAAGGCCAGCATCCCATTCGCCTTCCTGACCACCTGCTGCACCTGCAAGCTGGGTTTTTGCGACTCATGCACAAGGACCCCGAGGTCCCTCTGCACCGTCGCCTGCTGCAGTTTTTCGCCACGTAAGTAATAGTCCTTCCTACCATTCTTCCTACCAAAGTGGACCACCTCACACTTGCCAACATTAAATTCCATTTGCCATTTCCTGGCCCATTCGCCCAGCCTATCTAGATCCTTCTGCAGACTCTCCACACCCTCCGCACAATTTGCCTTTCCCCCAATCTTGGTGTCATCAGCAAATTTCGACACCCTGCACTCGGTTCCCTCCTCCAGATCATCTATATAAATGGTAAATAGCTGAGGCCCCAGCACCGACCCCTGGGGCACCCCACTAGTCACCAACCGCCAATCCGAATAGCACCCGTTGACCCCCACTCTCTGCCTCCTATTTGACAACCAATCCTCTATCCACGCTAACACCCTACCCCCAACTCCATGTCCCCTGACCTTCTGCAATAACCTCTTGTGAGGTACCTTGTCAAACGCCTTCTGAAAATCCAGAAAGACCACATCCACCGGCTCTCCTCTATCCACTGCCCTAGACACATCCTCATAGAACTCCAGTAAATTTGTCAGACACGACTTCCCTTTAATGAAACCGTGCTGCGTCTGCTCTATCAAGCAATTCCCTTCAAGATGCCTAACAATTTCCTCCTTAATGACGGATTCTAACATTTTACCTACAACAGACGTTAAACTAACCGGCCTATAATTCCCTGCCTTTTGCCTGGCACCCTTCTTAAACAACGGCGTAACATTAGCCGTTTTCCAATCTTCCGGCACTTCCCCGGAATCCAGCGACGTCTGGAAAATAACCACCAAGGCTTCTCTCCCTCTGTTCTCTCTCTCGCTGACTCTCTCTCTCCCTCACTCTCTCTCTGTCTCTGCCTCTCTCCCTCTGTCTCTCTCTCTCTCAATCTCTGCTCCCTGTCTCTCTCTCTCTCTCACTGTCTCTGTCTCTCTCTTTCTCTGCCTCTCAGACTCTCTCACTCTCTCCCTCTCTCACTCTGTCCACACCCTCTCTCTCTGTCTGTCTGTATGTCACTCTCTCTCCTTGTCTCTGTCTCTCTCCCTCTCTCTCACTCTCCGTCTCACTCTCTTTCTCTCCCCCTCTCTCTCACTCTCTCTATCTTTCTCGCTCTGAATCTCTCTGTCTCTCTGCCTCTCTCGCTCACTCTCTCTGTCTCTCACTCTTTGTGTCTCTCACTCTCTGCTTCTCTCTCTCTCACTCTCTGTCTCACTCTCTCTCACTCTCTGTCTGTCTGTCTCTCTCACTCTCTCTGTCTCTGCCTCTTTGACTCTGTCTCTCCCTTGCTCTGACTCTCTCTCTCTCTCTCACTCACTCTCTCTCATCTCTGTCTGTCTCTCTCTCTCGGTCTCTCTCTCTATCCCCCATCACTATCAGTGTCCCTTGTTCTGTCTGTCTCTGTCTCTCTGTCAATCTCTCTCTCTGTCTCTCTCTCTCTCTGTCTCTCTCTCTGTCCCTCTCTCTCAGTATGTCTTTCTGTCTCGCTCTCTCTGTCACTCTGCCCCCTCTCTCTCTCACTCTGTCTCTCTCTCTCACTCTGTCTCTCCCTCTGTTAATCTCTCTCTCTCTCTCTGTCTCTCTCTCTGTCTGTCTCTCTCATTCTGTCTGTCTGTCTCTCTCTGTCTCTTACTGTGTCTCTCACTGTCTCTGTCTCACTCTCTCCCTCTGTCTATCTCACAGTGTCTCTCTCTCTCTGTCTCTCTCTCTCCCTCACTCTCTCTCTGTCTCACTCTCTCTCTGTCTCTGTCTCTCTGTCTCTCTCTGTCTCTCTCCCTCACTCTATCTCTATCACTCTTTCTCTCACTTTGTCTCTGTCTCTCTCTCTATCTCTCTCTCACTCAGTCTCTCTCACTCTCCCTCTGTCTCTCTCTCTCTGCCTCTCTGTCAGTCTCTCTCTTTGTCTCCCCCTCTGTCTCTCGCTCTGTCTTTCTCTCTCTCTCTCTCTCTCTGTCTCTCTCTCTGTCCCGCTGTCACTCTCTCTCTCCTTGTCTCTGTCTCTCTATCTCTCTGTCTCTCTCAGTCTCCGAGTCTCTCGCTCTCTGTCTCTGTCTACCGGTCATTCTCTCTCACTCCTTGTTTCTGTCTCTCTCTCCCTCTGTGTCTCTCTCTCTCCATCTGTCTTTCTCTCTCTGTCCCTCTCTCTCTCTCTCTCACTATGTCTCACTTTCTCTCCCCCCTTCTCTCTCTCTCTCTGTGTCTCTCTCCCTCACTCTCCCTCTCTCTCTCACTCTCTTTCTCTCACCCTGTCTATCTCTCTCTCTCTCTGACTCTCTCTGTCTCTCTCTCTCTGCCTCTCTCCCTCACTCTCTCTGTCTCTCACTCTTTGTCTCTACCACTCTCTGCTTCTCTCTCTCTCACTCTCTGTCTCTCTCTCTCTCTCTAACACTCACTCTCTCTCTCTCGTCTCTGTCTGTCTGTCTGTCTCTCTCTCGGTCTCTCTCTCTATCCCCCATCACTATCAGTGTCCCTCGTTCTGTCTGTCTCTGTCTCTCTGTCAATCTCTCTCTCTCTGTCTCTCTCTCTCTGTCTCTCCGTCCCTCTCTCTCAGTATTGTCTTTCTTTCTGTCTCTCTCTCTCTGTCACTCTGCCCCCTCTCTCTCTCCCTCTGTCTCTCTCAATCTCTCACTCTGTCTCTCCCACTGATAATCTCTCTCTCTCTCTCTCTGTCTCTCTCTCTGTCTGTCTCTCTCATTCTGTCTGTCTGTCTCTCTCTGTCTCTCACTGTGTCTCTCACTCTGTCTCTTTCTCTTTCTCTCACTCTGTCTGTTTCACACTGTCTCTCTCTCTCTGTCTCTCTCTTTCTCTATCCCTCTGTCTCTCTCTCTGTCTCTCACTGTCTGACTCTATCTCTCTCAATCTGTCTCTCTCTCTCTCTGTCTCTCTCTTTCTCTATCCCTCTGTCTCTCTCTCCGTCTCTCACTGTCTGACTCTATCTCTCTCAATCTGTCTCTCTCTCACTCTGTCTCTCTCTCAGTGAGTCTCTCCCTCTCAGTCAGTCTCTCTCTCTCTCACTCTGGCTCTCTCTCTCTCTGTGTCTCTCTTTCTCTTTCCCTCTGTCTCTGTCTCTCTCTCTCGCTGTCTCTGTCTCTTTCTCACTCACTCTGTCTCAGTCTCTGTTTCTCTGTCTTTGTCTCTATCTCTCACTCTGTCTCTCGCTCTGTGTCTCTCACTCTGTCTCTGTCTCTCTCACTGCCTCTCTCTATGGCTCTGTCGCTCTCTCTCTCTCTTCTCCCACTCTGTCTCCCTCTCTTTCTCTGACTCTCTGTCTCTCTCTGTTTTTCTCTCTCTCTGCCTCTCTCACTCTGCCTCTCTCTTTCTGTCTCTCTCACTCTCTCTCTCTCTCTCTCTCTCTCTATCTCTCTCTCACTCTCTCTGTCTCTCTCTCTCTATCTATCTCTGTCTCTCTCTCATCCTCCCTCTCTCTCTGTCTCTCGCTCTCTCTGTCACTGTCTCCCTGTCACTCTCTCTCTCTCCTTGTCACTGGCTCTCTGCCTCTCCCTCTCTGTATCTCTCCCTCTCTGTCTCTCCCTCTCTGTATGTTACTCTCTCTCTCTGTCTCTCTCTCGCTCTCTGTCTCCCTTTCTCTCTATCTCTCTCTCTCTCTCTCTCTCTCAGTCTGTCTGTCTCTCTCACTCTCTCTCAGTCTGTCTTTCTCTCTGTCTATCCCTCTCTCTCACTCTCTCTCTTCCTCTGTCTCTCTCACTCTCACTTTGTCTCTCTCTCTCCTTCTGACTCTCTCTTTCTCTCTGTCTCTGTCTCTCTCTATCTCTGTGTCTCTCCCTCTCTGTCTCTGTCTCCCAGTCACTCTATCCCTCTCCTTGTCTCTCTCACTCTGTCTCTCTCCCTCAATGTCTCTCTCTCACTGTCTCTCTTTCTCTCTCTCTCTCCCTCTCTCGCTGTCTCTCTCCCTCACTGTCTCTTACTCTCTCTGCCTCTCTCTGTCTCTCTCTCTCAGTCTATCTCTCTCTCTGTCAATCTCTCAGTCTGTCTTTGTCTCTGTCTCTGCCTCTCTGTCACTCTCTCTCTCCTTCTCTCTGTCTCTCTCTCTCCCTCTGTCTCTCCCTCTCTGTCAGTCTCTCTGTCTCTCTTTCTCTCTCTCTCACTCTCTGTCTCTCTGTCTCTCTGTCTGACTCTTTGTCTGTGTCTCTCGCTCCATCTCTTTCTCTCTCTCTCTGTCTCTCTCTCTCTCTCTCTGTCTCTCTCTCTCCCTCATCTTTCTCACTGTCTCTCGCTCTCTCTGTCTCTGTCTCTCTGTTTCTCTCTCTCCTTGTCTCTGTCTCTCTCTCCCTCTGTATCTCTCTCTGTCTGTCTGTCTCTCTCTCTCTCTCTGACTCTGTCTCTCTCTGACTCTGTCTCTCCCTCTCTGTCTCTCTCTCCCTCTCCCTCTGCCTCTCTGTCTCTCTCTCCCTCTCCCTCTGCCTCTCTGTCTCTCACTCTGTCTCTCTCACTCTGGCTCTCTCTCTGTCTCTCTCTCTCTCTCCCTCATCTCTCTCTGTCTCTCGCTCTCTCTGTCTCTGCCTGTTTGTTTCTCTCTCTCTCTCTGTCTCTCTCGCTGTCTATCTCTCTCTCCCTCCCTGTCTCTCTCTATCTATCTCTTTCTCCCTCTCTCTCACTGTCTTTCTCTCAGTCTCTCTCGCTGTCTCTCTCTCTCCCTCTCTGTCTCTCTCTCTCTCTATCTATCTCTCTCTGTCTCTCTCTCACTGTCTCTCCCTCTCTATCTCCCTCTGTCTCTCTCTCTCCCTCTGTCTCTCCCTCTGCCTCTCTCTCTCTCAGTCTGTCTTTGTCTCTGTCTCTGCCTCTCTCTCTCTCTGTCTCTCTGTTTTCCCCTCTCTCTCCCTCTGTCTCTCTTTCCTTCACTCTGTCTCTCCCTTTGTTAATCTCTCACTCTCTCTATCTCTGTCTCTCACTCTGTCTGTCTCTCTCTCTCCCTTTGTCTCCCTCTCTCTCTGACTCTGTGTCTCTCTCTGTTTTTCTCTCACTCTCTCTCTGTCTCTCTCTCTCTCTGACCCCCCCTCTTTCTCTATTTCTCTCTGTCTGACTGTCTTTCTGTCTCTCTCTCCCTCACTCTGCCTCTCTCTCACTCACTCTGTCTCTGTCTCTCTCTCTGTCTTTCTCTCTATCTCTATCTATCTCTCTCCTCTCTGTCTCTCTCTCACTGTCTCTGTCTCTCTCTCACCCTCTGTGTCTCTCAATGTCTCTGTCTGTCTCTCCCTCTGTCTTTCTCTCTGTCTCTCACTCTGCCACTGTTTTCCCCTCTCACTCTCTCTCTGTCTCTCTCTCCCTCACTCTGTCTCTCTCTCTGTAAATCTCTCACTCTCTCTATCGCTGTCTCTAACTCTCTCTCCCTCTCTCTCCCTCTGCCTCCCTCTCTCTCTGACTCTCTGTTTCTCTCTCTCTCTCCCTCTCTGTCTCTCTCTCTCTCCCTCTGTTCTCTCTCTCGCTGTCTCTCTCCCTCACTCTGTCTCTCTCTCACTCCCTCTGTCTCTCTCCCTCACTCTGTATCTCTCTCACTCTATCTCTCACTCTGTCTCTCACTCTGTCTCTCATTCTGTCTCTGTCTCTCTCTCTCTCTGTCTCTCTCTCTCACTCAGTCTCTCTCTCTCTCTCTAACTCTGTCTCTCTCTCTTTCCCTCTGTCACTCTCTCTATCTCTCTGTCTGTCTCTCTCTTTCTCTACCACTCTGTCTCTCGCTCTGTCTCTCACTCTCTCTCTAACTCTTTGTCTCTCACTCTCTGTCTATCTCACTTTCTCTGTCTCTCATCTGTATCTCTCTCACTCTGTCTGTCTGTCTCTCTCTCTCTCAGTCTCTCTCTCTCTCACTCTGTCTCTGTTTCTCTCCCTCTGTCTCTCTCTCTCTCTCTCTCTATCTCTCTCCTCTCTGTCGCTCTCTCTCTCTCACTCTCTCTCTCTCTTTCACTCTCTGTGTCTCTCGCTCTGTGTGTCTCTGTCTCTCTGTCACTCTTTCTCACTCCTTGGCTCTGTCTCTCTCTCCCTCTGTGCCTCTCTCTGTCTCTCTCTCTCTCTCTTTCCCTCTGTCTCTCTCTGTCTGTCTTTCTCTCTCTCTCTCTGTTTCTCTCCATTTGTCTCTCTTTGTCTCTCTCTCTCTCTCTGTGTCTCTCTCTGCCTCACTCTCTCTCCCTCTGTCTCTCTCTCTGTCTCTCTTGCTCTCTGTCTCTCTCTGTCACTCTGTCTCTCTGTCTCTCTCTGTCACTCTGTCTCTCTGTATCTCACTGTCTGTCTCTGTCTCTGTCTCTCTCTGTCTCTGTCTCTCTCTCTCTCTCTTCCTCTCTCTGTCTCTCTCTCTCTCTCCTTCTCTGTCTCTCTCTCTCTGTCTCTCTCTCTCCCTCTGTCTCTCTGTCTCAGTCTGTCTTTCTCTCTGTCTCTCTCTCTGTCACTGTGTTTCCCCTCTCTCTCCCTCTGTCTCTCCCCCTCACTCTGTCTCTCTCTCTGTTAATCTCTCACTCTATCTCTGTTTCTCTCTCTCCCTCTCTGTCTGTCTCTCTCTCTGACCCTCTCCCTCTCTCTATCTCTCTCTGTCTCTGTCTCTCCCTCACTCTGTCTCTCTCTCACTCTCTCTGTCTCTCTCGCTCACTCTGTATCTCCCTCACTCTGTCTCTCACTCTGTCTCTGTCTCTCTCTCACTCTGTCTCCCTCTCTCTCACTGTGTGTCTCTCTCTCTCCCTCTGTCACTCTCTCTGTCTCTCTGTCGGTCTGTCTCTTTCTCTCCCACTCTGTCTCTCGCTCTGTCTCTCACTCTGTCTCTCAATCTTTGTCTCTCATTCTCTCTCTCTATCTCGCTTTCTCTTTCTCTCATCTGTATCACTCTCACTCTGTGTGTGTCTCTCTCTAACTCTCTCTCTCTGTCTCTCTCTCTCTGTTTCTCTCTCTCTGTCTCTCTCTCTCTCTCTGTCTCTCTCTCTCTCTGTATCTCTCTGCCTGCCTGTCTGTCTGTCTGTCTGTCTGTCTCTCTCTCTCACTCTGTCTCTCTCACTCTCTGTCTCTCTCTCTCACTCTCTCTATCTCTGTCTCTCTGTGTCTCCCCCATCTCTTTCTCTGTATCTCACTCTCTCTGTCTCTCTCTCCCTCTCACTCTCTGTCTCTCTCTCTTCCATTCTCTCTTTCTTTCTCTCTCTGTCTCTCTCTCTCTTTCTCTGTCTCTCTCTCTCCCACTCTGTCTCCCCCTCACTCTCTCTCTGTCTCTCTCTCTCTGTTGCTCTCTCTGTTGCTCTGTTTCTCTCTCCCTCTGCCTCTCTACCATTCTCTCTCTTACTCTCTCCCTCTCTATTCATCTCTCTCTGTCTCACTGTCTCCCTCTCTCTCTTTGTCTCTCTCACTCCGTCTCTCTCCTTCTGGCTCTCTCCTTCTGTCTCTCTCTCTCTCTATCTCTCTCTCTCTCTGTCTGTCTCCCTCTGTGTCTCTCTTTCTCTCTCTCTCTGTCTCTCTCTCGCTCTGTCTCTCTCTCTCTCTCTGTTTTACTCTCTCTATCTCTCTCTCTCTCTTTGTCTCTCACTCTCTCTCTATCTCACTTTCTCTGTGTCTCATCTCTTAGGGCTAACGGGAGGACTCTGAATAGTGTGGATGAACAGAGGGATCTAGGTGTATGTGTACATAGATCCCTGAAAGTTGGGAATCAAGTAGATAAGGTTGTTAAGAAGGCATACGGTGTCTTGGCGTTTATTGGTAGGGGGATTGAATTTAGGAGTCGCAGCGTCATGTTGTAACTGTACACAACTCTGGTGCGGCCGCACTTGGAGTATTGTGTGCAGTTCTGGTCCCCACATTACAGGAAGGATGTGGAGGCATTGGAGAGGGTGCAGAGGAGGTTTACCAGGATGTTGCCTGGTATGGAGGGGAGGTCCTATGAGGAGAGACTGAGGGATTTGGGGTTGTTTTCGTTAGAAAGAAGGCGGCTAAGAGGGGATCTTATTGAAACATAAGATGATTAGAGGTTTAGATAGGGTGGATAGTGATAGCCTTTTTCCTCGGATGGAGAAATCTAGCACGAGGGGGCATGGCTTTAAATTAAGGGGGGGTAGTTATAGGACGGATGTCAGGGGTAGGTTCTTTACCCAGAGGGTGGTGAGGGATTGGAATGCCCTGCCTGCTGCGGTTGGAAATGTGCCTAGTTTGGGGGCGTTTAAGAGATTGGTGGATAGGTTTATGGACGAAAAGGGATTGGTTTAGGTTAGTGGGTCATTGTTTTTGTAACTGGTCGGCGCAACATCGTGGGCCGAAGGGCCTGTTCTGCGCTGTAATGTTCTATGTTCTATGTATCTCTCTCGCCCTGTCTCTCTCTTTCTGTCTCTCTCTCTCACTCTGTCTCTCTCTCTCTGGCTCTCTCTGTCTCTGTCTCTCTCTCTCTCTCCCCCTCTATCTCTCTGCTCTCTCTCTCTCTCTGCCTCTCTCTCTCACTGTCTCGGTATCTCTCTCTCTCTCTCTCTCTCTCTCTGTTCTTCACTCTGTCTCTCTCTCTCACTCTCTGTCTCGGTCTCTGTCTCTCTCTCTGTCTCTTACATTCTCTCTCTGTCTGTCTCTCTCTCTCAGTCTGTCTCTCTCTCTCTGTCACTCTCTCTCTCCATCTGACTTTCTCTCTGTCCCTCTCTCTCTCTGTCACTCTGTTTCTCTCCCTCTCTCCCTCTGTCTCTCTCTCTCCCTCTGTCGCTATCACAGTCTCCCTCTGTCTCTCTCTCTCTCTCTGCTTCTCTCTCTCACTTTGTCTCTGTCTCTCTCTCTCTCTGTCTCTCTCTCTCTCACTCTGTCTCTCACTTTGTCTCTGTCTCTCAACTTCACTTTGTCTCTCTCTCTGTCACTCTCTCCCTCTCTCTGTCTCTCTGTCTGTCTTTCTCTTTCTCTCTCCCTCCGTTTCTCTCTCTGTCTCTCACTCTCTCTCTCTGTCTCTCTATCTCTCTCTGTCTCTCTCTGTCTCTCTCTCTGTCTTTGTCTCTCTCTCTCTCCCTCTGCCTCTCTCTCTGTCTCTCTCACTGTCTCTCTCTGTTTCTCTCTCTCTCTCTGTCTTTCTCCCCCTCTGTCACTGTCTCCCTGTCACTCTCTCTCCTTGTCTCTCTCTCTCTTTCTCTCTCCGTCTCTATCTCTCTCTCTCTCACCCTCTCTCGCGGTCTCTGTCTTCCTCTCTCCCTCTGTCTCTCTCTGTCTCTCTCTCTCTCTGTCTCTCTCTCTCTCTGTCTCTCTGTGTCTTCCCCACCTCTCTCTCTGTCTCTCTCCCTCTCTGTCTCTGTCTCCCGATCACTCTATCACTCTTTGTTGCTCTCTCTCTCTCTGTCTCTCGCTGTCTCTCTCTCTCTCTCTCACTCTCACTGTCTGTTTCTCTCTCTCTCTCTCTCAGTCTCTCTGTCTGTCTCACTTTCTCTGTCTCTCTCTCTCTGTCTCTCTCTCTCACTCTCTGTTTCTCTCTCCATCTCACTCTCTGTTTCTCTCTCTATCTCACTCTTTCTCTCTCTCTCTTGCTGTCTCTCTCTCCCTGTCCCTCTCTCTCTCAATCTCTGTCTCTCTCTCTCTCTCTCGGTCTCTCTCTCTCACTCTCTGTCCCCCTCTCTCACTGTCTCTGTATCTCTCTCTCTCTCTTTCTCTCTGCCTCACTCTCTCTCTCTCTCTCCCCCCTCATCTCTCTCGCTCTCTCTGTCTCTGTCTCTCTGTCACTCTCTCTCTGTCCGTGTCTCTGTCTCTGTCTGTCTGTCTGTCTGTCTGTTTGTCTGTCTCTGTCTCTCTGTCTGTCTCTCTCTTTCTCTCTCCCTCTCTCTCTCTCTCTCTCTGTTCCTCTCTCTGTCTCACTCTCTGTCTCTCTCTCTGTTTCTCTCTCTGTCTCTCTCCCTCTCTGTCACTCTCTCTCGTTGTCCCTCTCTCTCTCACACACTGTCTCTCTCTCTGTCTCTCTCTATCTGTCTCTCTCCCTCTGTCTCTCTCGCTATCTCTCTCTCGCTCGATCTCTCTCCGTCTCTCACTCTGTACCTCTCTCGCTCTGTCTCTCTCTCGCTCTGTCTCTCTCTGCTCTCACTCTCTGTCCCTCCCTCTCACTCTCTTTGTCTCTGTCTCTCTGTGTCTCCCCTATCTTTTTCTCTGTCTCTCTCTCTCTCTCTGTCTCTGTCTCACTCCATCTCTGTCTCTCTCTCCCTCTCACACTCTGTCTCTCTCTCTTCCATTCTCTCTTTCTTTCTCTCTCTGTCTCTCTCTCTCTCCACTCTGTCTCTCTCTCTGTCCATCTTTCTCTCACTCTCTCTCTCTACCTCTGTCTACCTCTCACTCTCTCTATGTCGCTCTCTCTCTCTCTGTCCCTCTCTCTGTCTCTCTCTCTCCCTCTGCCTGTCTGCCATTCTCTCTCTTTCTCTCTTCCTCTCACTTCCTCTCTCTCTGTCTCACTGTCTCCCTCTCTCTCTGTCTCTCTCACTCCGTCTCTCTCTCCTTCTCTGTCTCTCTCTCTCTGTCTGTCTCCCTCTGTGTCTCTCTTTCTCTCTCTCTGTTTTTCTCTCTCTATCTCTCTCTCTCTCTTTCTCTGTCCCTCTCTCTCTCTCTCTGTCCCTCTCTCTCTCTCTGTCTCTCTCTCTCTCTCACACTGTCTTGGTCTCTCTCTCTCTCTGTCTCTCTCTCACTCTCTATCTCTCTTTCACTCTCTGTGTGTCTCGCTCTGTCTGTCTCTGTCTCCTGTCACTCTCTCTCACTCCTTGTCTCTGTCTCTCTCTCCCTGTGTGTCTCTCTCTCTCCCTTTGTGTCTCTCTGTTTCTCTCTGTGTGTCTCTCCCTCTGTCTCTCTCTCTCTCTCTGTCTCTCCCTCTCTCTCTGTTTCTCTCCATTTGTCTCTCTTTGCCCCACTCTCTGTCTCTGTTTCTCTCGTGCTGTATCTCTCTCTCTCTCGCTCTGTCTCTCTCTTCTCTCACTCTCTCTGTCTCTGTCTCTCTGTGTCTCCCTTATCTTTTCCTCTGTCTCTCGCTCTCTCTGTCTCTGTCTTACTGTCACTCTCTCTCTCTCCTTGTCTCTCTCTCTCACTGTCTGTCTGTCTCTCTCTGTATCTCTTTCTCACTCTATCTCTCTCTCTCTGTCTCCGTATCTCTCTCTCTGTCTTTGACTCTTTATCTCTCATTCTGTCTCTCTTTTTCTGTCCTTCACTCTGTCTCTCACTCTGTCTCTGTCTCTCTCTCTCTGTCTGTCTCTCGGTCCCTGTCTCCCTCTCTCTCTCTGACTCTCTCTCTCTCTCTCTGTCTCTCTCTCTCTATCTGACTCTCTCTCTGACTCTCTCTCGCTGTCTGTCTCTCTCTCTCTGTCTCTCTTGCTCTCCCTCTGCCTTTGTGTCTCTCTGTCTGTCCCTCTCTTTGTCTGTCCCACTGTCTCTCTGTCTCTCTCCCTCTGTCTTTCCCTCTCTTGCTCTCTGTCTCTCTCTCTCTGACTTCTCTCTCTCTCTGTCACTCGCACTCTAATTCCCTCTGTCTCTCACTTTCACTCTCCCTCTGTCTGTCTCTCTCTGTATCTCTCTCTTTCTCGCTCACTCTGTCTCTCTCTGTCTCTCTCTCTCGCTGTCTCTCTCTCTCACTTTGTCTCACTCTCTTTCTCTCTCTCTCTGTCTCACTCGGTCTCTCACTCTGTCTCTTTCTCTCTCTCACTCTGTGTGTCTCTCTCTCTCACTCTCTCTGTCTCTCCCTTTCTCTCTACCTCTGCCTTCCTCTCTCTCAGTCTCTCTCTGTCTCATTTTGTCTCTCTCTCTCCTCTGTCTCTCTCTCTCACTCTCTCTCTCCCTCTGTCTCTCTCTCTCCCTCACTTTGTCTCTCTCTCTCTCTCTCTCTCACTGTCTCTCTCTCTCACTTTGTCTCTCTCTCTCTGTGTCTCTCTCTCACTCTGTCTCTGTCTGTCTGTCTCTCTCTCTCAGTCTCTCTCTGTCCCTCTCTCTCTCTCTCACTCTCTCTCTCACTCTCTCTGTCTCTCTCTCTCTCTCACTCTTTGTCTCTTTCTCTCACTCTCACTGTCTCTCTCTCTCTCTCTTTCTCCCTCTGCCTCTCTGTCTGTCTCTCTCTTTCTCTCTCCGTCTGCCTTCCTCTCTCTCTGTCTCACTGTCTCCCTCTCTCTCTGTCTCTCTCTCTCCCTGTCTTGCTCTCTGTCTCTCTCTGTCCCTCTGTCTTTCTCTCTCTGTGTCTTGCTCTCATCTCTCTCTCTGTCTCTCGCTCTCTCTCCTTGTCACTGTGTCTCTCTCCCTCTGTCTCTCCCTCCCTCTGTCTCTCTCTCTCTGTCCCTGTCTCTCTCTATCTCTGTCCCTGTCTTTCTGTCTCTCCCTTTCTGTCTCTCTCTCTCTCTCCCTATGCCTCTCTGTCTCTCTATCTGTCTCTCTCCTTCT